>NC_084592.1:29567418-29574918 GCF_033807715.1 Cololabis saira | reverse complement strand
ACTCTACTTTTCTGTCCCTATCCTGTTGATTTAACTCAAATAATGTAAGTATGTACTCAGTTTTCCTCAGGTTCAGAACTAAGTGTCACTTCCTGTTTTATTTTGAAGCCCGTGTCCTTGTATTTTAATTCTGGTTTGACCTTCCTGTTTCCCATCTGCCCTGATCGTCTGCACCTGTGTCTCGTTATCCCTTCTGTATCTGCTCTTGGCTTTCCCTTGATCCCTTCAGGTCCCTGCTGTTTACCGTGTGTTTTGTAATTTTTGATTCTAGTTCCGCGTTTGCCATCCTGCAAAGCAGCACTTTTTGTTTGCTTGAATAAATGCAGATTTTTTGAGAACTCCTGCCTCCTGCTCTCCTACAGTACATCTGGGCCCGAACAACAACCGTTTCCTGACACTGAGTTCATCTGAGTAAACTGGACTTCAATTCCTGGAGCGAACACAGAAGCGCAGCAGTGCGCATGCTCAGTGGCGCAGTTAGAGGAGAACTCTCAAGAGAACACGTGGACAAACATTTAGAAACAGGATTTTCTTGGTAAGTTATTCAAAGTCTTTCTATTGCCAGTTATAATTGTATTACTTATAACTGAATTTTTGGCAGGATACTTTTTGTCTGGGCATATGCATTACACAACTCTCGTTATTATCATGTGATTAACACGATAATGTATACTCTTAACTTTAATACAGAATTGATGTGGTCATGATCCAAATGCTAATTTGAAGCAACATTACAAAAAAAAGAGGCTATGTGCGCGGGTGCAACGTTCGTACGCCCGTATCACGCACATGCGTGTTAAATGCCGCGTTCCATTTGTCCTCGGAAGTGGGGATTTCCCAGTTCCCAGTCGGAATTTTCAACTGGAACGCCCCTCGAAGTGGGATTTCCCACTGGGAAAGTGGGAGAGTCTTCACCACCCCCGAGTTCACATTCCAAGATGGCTTCCCCGGTTGTAAACAGTAGAAGAGAGCTCTGTAAAAATTCATGGCACTTCATTCTAGTTTTGGTCACACTAAATCAGTCGTATACAAGTATTGTTCGGCATATGTATGCTGCTATAGTGTAATTTACATTTTTCATGTGGTATATGCGAACTACAAACTTGTTTACCTACTTTGTAACTGGAACGCTGATAACTCTGCTGTGACGTCATTCCCAGTTCCGACTTCCGAGGTAAATGGAACGCAGCATTTTGCTGCGTTCATGGTAAAAGCATTTACCATGAAAGCAGCAAATGTTACAGAAACTTTTGGCAAAATTACACATCTTAAGAATGAAGAGAAGAGAGAAAAGTGGCTAAAGTGAGTCTATGTGCTTGCCTCATCATAATGTATACATTAATTGTAATGTACAATTAAATTATAATGCAAGTTAAACATGATGATGCGGTAGACTTTTTCGATCTGGACCCCTGTTCTGCCGAGGTGTCCTACCTCCGCGAATCGTCCTACCCGTATGATGAAACGATATACTTCTCTGCCGAGGTGTCCTACCTCGGCAAGGTGTCCTACCTCGGCAGAAAATACTACCGTACGATCCCCGATTCTTTTATCTCAGTTTCTTTTTTTTCAAAACCTTTTTCATGCAAATAGACGACTTAACAGCAGGAAGTCAGAATGTGCTTCACATAGATCTATGTGTACGACGCTTCGGGGGAAGAAAAAAAAACCTGTCAAATCACGCTTCCACATAGATATTGGCAGGTAGGATGATTTGACAGATGAAAATATCCCGTCAGATCACGCTTCCACATAGACATCAACATTTATCTAAGTGGAAGCGTGATCTCACAGGGTCATTTCATCTGTCAAATCATCCTACGGATTCCTACCTGCATTTATCTATGTGGAAGCGTGATCTCACAGGGTCATTTCATCTGTCAAATCATCCCACCTGCATTTATCTATGTAGAAGCGTGATCTCACAGGGTCATTTCATCTGTCAAATCATCCCACATGCATTTATCTATGTAGAAGCACATAGATATCAGGTAGCACGATTTGGCAGATGAAAATACCCCGTCAAATCATGCTGTCACATACACGCATGCGGATAGAACTGCCTGTATCTCACCTTGTTGTATTTCAATACATTTTCAAACAACATATATCTATTTTTTTATCACTAATTTCTTTTTGAAAAGAAGTAAAATGCACATTCCCAGGAAGTATCATAAAGAAAAGGTTTATACAAAGTTTCATATTCATCAGATTTTCAGATTCATCTGAATGCAGCAGTAGTCTCGATGTGAGAAATTAACCTGTGCATAAAAAGTGGATATGAGGGGTGGGGTAGTAGTTGGGGGTAAAATGAAGATGCAGTAGAAGATCAGCAACCTTGGTAAAGGAAGCTGGAATTGTGATTGGGGCAGGCACAGACCCCCAAAGACACTGCTGGCCGTTAAATATTCCTGTTTTATTCTGCATTTTTTCAATCACAAGCATTTTGGACAAGTGTCATTTTCTTCGTCGGTGTACTTGGCGCATTCCAAATGGGCCCACCGATGACATGTCCCACACTGCACCTAGTGAGACAACATAACAGAAACAATACAATTTAAAAAACTTTACATTCATAAAGTCATTTGCACTGGTAAATAGAGCGCTTCATAGGATATATAAACCAAAATAAAAAATCATCCCAAAAAATAACAGTAAACTTATAATATTTAGGATATGCAAAAATAGGATTAATAAATAATAATAGGTCGAGGAACTACCTGGTTGACGATGGTTCAGGAGGTAGAAGAGAAGAGGTTTCAGACAAAGACAGACAGAGAGACTTATTATATTATAGCATATTGTATATCATGCACATATTATATATACCGGTAACATATGACAGCAATACATTTATTATTATTATTATTATTATTATTATTATTATTATTACCATTGTTATTACTATTATTTTTGCACTACACCCCGCCCTACTATTTACTTATATTTACATCTCTTATAGGGCGTTGCAACACGGTAGTTTATATTCAATTAACAAAAGTCACGCAAAGGCTAGCCGACACGCACGCAAACATGAAAAACTACAAGAAAGTTGGAATTTGGTTGTAGGAAACACTAAATTCGCATGCAAACATGATAAACTACAAGAAAGTTGGAATGTGGTTGTAGGAAACACTAAATTCATACCGTTTTCACAGTTTTCTTCTTAAACAGCTGATCGGTAGGACGATTCCGTGTTGTTTTAGTCAAGGCAACGCTGTTGACTCGTGTGCATGGACAGTGACGCAAAGTACGACCTCTCGCCGGGTAGGATAATTTGGCAGAACACCTCCTTAAATCACAATTGACTACCCCTGTCATATATTTTTCATTTAATTATCCTGCTTCTAAGTAGCTTTTACAAATTTGGTAAATTAATTTGGGCAGAGCATGCAATTTCTTAGAATTGTTTGGCTGTGGTCATTCTGGAACTTAAAATGAACAAAAATGTAAATAAGTTGTTTGCTCTGCCAAAATTCCTTGAAGTGAAGTTTGTTAACTTAAATCAGTTGCAGCCATTTTTGTTAATTTATAAATTATTTTTTACAGCTTGAAGACAGACACTGATGCAGAAGACATCTATGTTTTGCAACTCTTGTTAAGACACAAAGAAATTGTGGAAGAGCAGCGCCCTGTGAAGTGTTTTGGAATGATGGCCAGCTCTTTTCAGTAAGCAACAGGTAAGAAAACAAGTAGACTTAATAAATACAGATTGACTACGTTTACATGCACTCAATAACCCTTTTAAAACCCGAATACTGGCAATAACCCGAATTTGCACGGCCATGTAAACACTTTGAATAACCCGAATTTGCTCATATTCCGGTTTTTAAAAACCCGAATATGACCCCTGGGTTACTCCTTTTAAAACCCGAATATTCAGTCATATAAACGCCAAATGGAATATCCCGACCAAACGGAACAGGAATTTGTTTTCTGCGCATGCTCTGTTCGCAAGGAATCCTGGTCTTTTGAGTCCAGGAAGTTCTTCTAACCAGCCTTTTTTCGACCGGGGTGTCGCGGCACCCTGGTGTGTCGTCAAAAAAATGACCTATTCTTACATTTCATATATAAATACCGTATTTTCGCGACCATTCGGCGTGCTGTGTGGAAAGGCATACCCTCATTTTTGTGTGTCATTTGTGTATTTAAAACACACACACACACGGCGCGCCGTCTACACACTCACACACACGCGCCGCGGAACACACACACAAGCACGCAAGTGTGCGTATTTAAAAATAGAGCGGGAGCAAAACTCGTTTGATTTACTTTATTTCAGTTTTTACATTAATCAAACCCATCAAAGTCCTCATCCTCTGTTTCTGCATTAAAGAGCTCTGCTAAATCAGCTGTGCCAGTCCGGATTCCTCGCTGTCAGTCTCTTTCCGTGGCGGCGCCTCGAAATGCCGGCTTTTGCGTAAGCTCGCAAAATAGTCCCAGCAGACACCTTAGCCCACGGATCAACAATCTATCTGCAAACTGTGGCATAACTTGCCCGGCGCTGCCTTCCACTCCTGGAGAAACTGTGTTCCCCCTCAGTCATCCATTGCTTCCACGCCGCTGCAGCCTTAAGGCTGATTTATGGTTCCACGTTAAACCGACGCAGAGCCTACGCCGTAGTTTACGTAAACTCCGGCGTAGGCTCTGCGTCGATTTAACGCGGAACCATAAGGCTTCACTTTGAACGGCCGACTCACACTGACATCCAGCGGTTGGAGTTCCTTTGTCAGACCTCCCGGAATAACAGCAAGCATAGCGTTCATATTTTTCACTTCTTTTTTTACACTGTCTGTGAGATGGGCGCGCATAGAGTCACAGATCAGCAGCGATGGTGATGTGTGAAAAAAACCACCGGGTTGCCGCAAACATACACCTGCCTCAGCCACTCATCATCATCCCTTCATCCATCCAGCCCTTTTTGAACATTTTGGCATTTGTGGACGGTAGAAAGTACTGGGATAGCGAGATTTACATGAAGTTGAGAGAAAATTTGCGCGAAGCAGCATTTGTTTTGAATTTGGATACAGGAAGGAGAAGCGGAAATTACGGGAATTGCGTCATGACGTTCTCCGTGCGTCGCTGGTTTGATCGGGATATCCCGAATTATTAATCACCATGTAAACAGGGATAACCCTGTTTGCTTACGCATGTAAACGGAATATTCTGAATGTTTCAGTAACCGGAATATTAGCAATAACCCGAATTTTGACTGCATGTAAACGTAGTCAGTGTTGCATACTAGGGGAATAAGTAAATAATGTAACTATTAGGGGTGTAACAATATATCGTGCCACGAAATTTCGCGATACAAAAACGTCACGATACGTGTCGTGGAGGTGACAACCTGTATCGCGATATTGGATTATTAATATTAATCTAGTGTGTTGACTAGAAACGCGCATCTGACCGCGGCCGCAGCCGCGACCGCGCGGACCAAAATCTTACTCCGCTCACAAGAAAGTAGTCCCGTTTTGCGGTCCTGTTTTGAGCTCTGAACCTTTACTTATTTAAGTCTGGTGTAGAGTTAAGCCTTACCTTATTAAATGAAACCTTTTTGGGGTCGTGAGTAGGATAAACACGGGACAACTTCTGCGTGAGTTTGCGTGTACTTCAATGTCCGCTCAACAGCGTAGGATTTCAGAACATCAACACAACACCTAGTGCTGTATCACTCCGCCCAATCTAAAACATACTAACAACTGACATACTGACTAGTGTAATTATAGTCCCTGATTTACAGAATATAAAGAATATATTTATAAAATAATGAACCCTGAATTACCAAAATAACCTTAATAAAAATAAATCTCCTCTTACACTTATAAGGTGAACATGAATCAATCTTTTTTATGATGTAAAATTGTATGTATTTATTTACTTTTATTTATTTATTCAATTTTAGTTGTTAAATTTCTGGAAAAGAAAAAAGTCAAATCATACATGAGAGAAACTATTCAGTTTGTGGCAAAATATTTGTACTTGTATGAAACTGAAGATGCATAA
Organism: Cololabis saira; assembly: GCF_033807715.1. Classification (NCBI taxonomy): domain Eukaryota; kingdom Metazoa; phylum Chordata; class Actinopteri; order Beloniformes; family Belonidae; genus Cololabis; species Cololabis saira. Next base: position 29,568,912 of record NC_084592.1, on the reverse strand, counting down.
TGCAAACCTGACATTTACTTTTAGTTCAGTTTGTGGAAAATGGTTGGCCTGGCTTTCTCTTTAAAACTTAAACAGTTATAAAGCATTACAAACTGTAACAGTAGGGCAAACACACAGCATTGTTTTGTATTATGTGTCTTTCAAATAAAAGACCTTTTTTTCCAGTCATATATTCCTCTATCAAGGTTGTTAAAAAAATACTGCTATAATATCGTATCATATCGTTATCGTGACCTCAATATCGTGTATCGTACCGTATCGTGAGATTAGTGTATCGTTACACCCCTAGTAACTATACACAATGCCTTACCATAAAAACACAAATGTTTATACATGATGCAAAACTGTCTATCCTATTCATAGTTTGTATATGAACTCTTAACTTGGTGCAAAATGTTTGGTTTGTGTTCTCCTTGAAGGTCTTTGCAGAATTCACAAGAGTGGCAAGTAAAGATCTTGAGCAGGATTTCTTCGAGTTGTTGGACTGCCATACCCAAATTTCCTTGATCTTCAAATCTAAAAGCTGAATAATTGGAAGTATACTTAGGGAGATTCTTTCCCAGGTTGAAACAAAGGTACGCATTCCTTCTCATTTTATATAAGTGCAGGAAATTGTGCAAGTTCTTCCTTTCTGACAATATTTTAGTTTACATACAGACACCAGCTATCCCTTTTCTTATTTCTTTTTGTTTAATTATTTTTCTCAATTTTAGGCCCACGATGTCGAAGCCAAGAGAACTGCTATCTTGTGAGGTCAGTTTTGCTCTGGGATGATGGAGGGGATTTTTTTCCATGTCTGTTCTATAAGTACTGCATTATATGGTATGTTGAGGGTCTTGCACTATGAAACCAAAACAGTTTAATTCCTTTTTACCCTTCCTCTATATCTGCAGGACACTGATAGCATCACAGATGTTACACAAGTTCCTGTTGGGTTATTGACTGTTATACCTGAAGACAGACAGCAGTGAGGTCCACATACCCCGCACCTTGGATCCTCCAGCATTGCTATCATACTGGAAGGTATTATCGTCATTGATGAGATTGGAAGCCATGCACAAGCTTATTGTTTTACATTTGGACTTGTATACAGTCTTCATTTGGATTATCCAAAAAGGAACACCTTTGACTTCATTCAGAGGGTGATGCTCAACCTTGACTTGAGATCAAAACTTCAGTTTGAAAAATGCTCTTTTGCAGTATTTGGATGTACTGCTGGGAGATCCTTAAAATAGCAACGGATCCTGAAGCACAGATACCGTATTGGCCCGAATATAAGACAGTGTTTTTTGCATTGAAATAAGACTGAAAATGTTGGGGTCGTCTTACATTCGGGGTCTAGACATTATACCCATTAACGACGCTAGATGGCGCCAGATATCTTTAAAGCGAATGCTGAACTTAACTCCCCAGGCCGAAGCGAACCCCTGTCATGAAGAGTAAAAATAGTGGTAGCACGAAGAAGAAAAATAAAAAATGGTGGTAAGAAAGAGA